>NW_026061825.1:435000-447159 GCF_023897955.1 Schistocerca gregaria
GATGCAGTTTGGAATTCCTGTGCAATTGTCTGGATAGATGTCTGCCTTTCACACATTACGACCCTCTTCAGCTGTCCTTGGTCGCTGTCAGCCAACAGAAAAGATCGGCCTGTACGCTTTTGTGCCATGTGTGTCCCTTCATGTTTCCACTTCACTATCACATCTGAAACAGTGGACCTAGGGATGTTTAAAAGTGTGTAAATCTCGCATACAGATGAATTCTGTGGAGTGCCTCATTCTGCTCTCTCTCAATGTCTAATGACTACTGAGGTCGCTGATATGGAGCACCTGGCAGTAGGTGGTAACACAATACACCTAGTATGAAAAACATATGTTTTTGGTGTCCAGATACTTTTGATCACATAGTGTATCTGATATGGAGTATACCCCTTTACTTCAGAAGCCCCGACAAGTGTAAAAGTTCATTCTGGAGAATGTTCTCATCAGCAATGCTATGTGCTTTGTGGACCAAGAGTCTGAAGACATCTGGGAAATATGGTAGCAGCTATTTGCATGTAAATTTAAATGTGTAAGAGTTGACTTTGTCCAAACTGTGTGTCCCAGTGTGTGCCATCATCTTTGCAACAAGCTGAAGCATCAAAAAATGGAAGGCATTACTCCTTTTCAGTTTCTGTTGTAAGAGGAATTTCTTTGTGGATGGAATTTAGATGGTTTAGAAATTCTTGTAGTTTATCCTCACCATGGGACCACACTAAAAGTACGTCAAAATACCTCGAAAATACTGTGGATTTGTAACCAGCAGTTTCCAAGCCACCTCCTAAAGATCCCCCAAAAAGGAATTGTCGAAAGAAGGTGGTAAGGGAATACTGAAGGTGATGGTCACTGTTCAAAAAAATTTGCTATTGAATGAAAAGAATTCACAGTTGGGACGTGTTAAAAAGCTGAAACCTCTTAACCAAAACTTTTTCCAATAAGAGAGAGATTCTGAAAGACGTATGTTGATCAGGGAAGCCACACCAAATGTGACAAATAAGCCACTGAGACTGTACAGTTCTGATTTAAGTTTGCCAATAAGGCCCACAAAATTGTGTATGTGGACAGCACGCTTTCCCACAGAGTATTAATAACAAGGCTAGCTATGTGGTTCTGTTGCTATGTGAAGCTTTCATCTTTGTTCAGACATGTCTGTGAGCTCAACATACTACTTATTTAATAACAATTTTATTTTTATTTTATTATTATTATTATCATTTTTGAATAGTGACAGTGTCACCTTGGGTAGTCCCTTGTTGCCTTTGGTGGTCAATTTGTTAATGGAGGACTTTGAGGAAAAGGCACTGGAATCTGCATCTTTGAAACCTAGAGTATTTTGAAGGTCTTTTGATGGCATGAAAGTCCTGTGGCCGCATGCTGAAGGCAAATTACAGGAATTTTTAAACCATTTTAATTCTACCCATGGAAAAATCCAAAATATGTTGGAAATCAAGAAGTACTGATGCCTCCCATTTTTGGATGTTTTGGTTCATCAGAGATGACACCATGGGGTATGCAGTTTATCAGAAGCCAATGCCTACCGACTTGGGTGCATCAACTAGCTGTCACCACCCTTCCCAGATGATTGGTGTCAGAACCTTGGTTCACATAGATTTGCTTACAAGAACAGTCTACAGGATGAGCTCTTGCACTGACAGGACATTTCTGAAGCTAATGAATATTCTCCTCAACTGGTACATGAGGCTCTATGAATAAAACCTACGGTGGACATAAGGGTGAATGACAAGAAGACTGAGGAAGAAGACATAGTTATGGTTTTCGTGCTGTTTGTGGGGGGAGAACCCACCATCAAAAATAGTTTGTATCCTCACGAAGTTAGTGATTTTTCATCCTCTACTGAAGACAGCAGCACTTTTGAGTTCTGTTAAAGATGACTTGACGCTCCACAAGGCTGGGGTTTGCAGGATATTCTGAGAGTCTAGCTTTCCGTACATCAGGCAGAAGACTCTCACCGTCCGTGAAACTTGCATGGAACGCCATAGGTACAGCTGTGGTAGAGCACTGCATATACACTGGTCACTTAGTTGTAAAAGAAGCAGCTGGAATTTATTTGGTGAAGAATTTGATAGATACACCAGTTTGAAACTGGACAAATCATGAAGTCTGGTGTTATCATTAATAAATTCAGAAAGATGTTGCTGCAGTGCAGCTAATAATGGTACCTCAGTATTTCAGCATGGCTTGACCATGTAGACACACACATTCTGTGCCACTGATCAATGTCTCTGGCTCTTGAATATCTGTGGTGTAAAACAAAAGCTTGTCTGTTGGCTGACCTTGAAGATGGCTGAAGGATATATGGGTAAAATATTAATAGTAGTAGTAGTAGTAGTAGTAGTAGTAGTTGTTGTTGTTGTTGTTGTTGTTGTTGTTGTTGTTGTTTAATGCATCAGTTATTGTGCTGCAGATACTGGAAGGTCGGAGGATATTGACTGTAACATTTCACCCCGTATTTCAAATAATCCCGGACGTTTTCTGTCAAATGAAGATTGGGTGATGTAGCAGGTCAGTTAAACTGTGATGTAGTGCCCAGATGTTTGACAAACAGCAAATTTTATGCTTGTTGCACTGTGAACATGGCTATTGTTACCTTCACAGACTGGAGTTGTTACATTGTACCACTAGTGAAGATTTAGAAGAGGGGGCAATAATTGGTCACTGGGAATCTTGAAATCAACATCCTGGTTCATGTTAGTAGTAACCTGAAGGTTTGGGCCAAAATAATGCTATGAAAAACACCCCAGTTACAGAATTATCTGTAGTTTAAACTTGAACCTCAACACATTGCAAGCTAGAAGGGTCATTGGGCTGTTAGCTGAGGTGACCCCATGATTGAATTAAAAAGGGACAAATTGTGACTATTCAGGCAACATTAAATGGCTCAGTCAGCTGCTGTCCAGTTGGCATTGCTCTGCTCATTGAAAACATGCCGATGTATATGTTGGTGTGAGCGATGACCTGTTGCGAGGTACCATACTCCAAATGCCTATTGCATGGGGTTACTTTCACAGTGTTCACTTGGAAACTGGATGAGATGGATCTACGTTCACCAACACTGCCATTTATGGTCAGGTTGAAACCAACTTTCATTGATAAAATATGATACTTGTCTGTGATCCCTGTTGGGTAGAATATTTTTATGGCCACTCTTCTCAAACCATGTTATAAAGAATCTGCAAAGAGTGTGATGCATATGCGGGGAGGTGGCTGTGTGGAACATTATATGCCCATGCCTGTGCCTGCATTCATTCACCAATAAATCATGGAGCATTATTTGTGTTATGGTCATGGGAATATCCAAGCACAACAGCTTATTTCTGCCATTGTGTCATGTCTCCATGCGGAATGTCTTACTGTGGTGATTCCATAAAATAAATGCGTGCGTGCGTGTGTGCACGCGCACGCACTTCACTGCCATGACTTAAATCACCAGTAGAGCCACATGAACACCTGTTATGAGAGCTGCATTATCTATATTTCTCCCAAGTGATCAGTATGTAATTTTAAGGGGGTGTCTACATTGAATGTAATTGAATTGATTTTTGTTACAGGAGCCAGATCTTCTGCGACGTGCAGAAATAATGCTCCAGCAAGCCGGGAAACTGGGTTGTCGTAGTTTTGTCACTCCAAGTGATGTGACTAATGGAATTTACAAACTTAATCTTGCTTTTGTTGCCAACTTGTTCAATAACCATCCCGGTCTTGATCGCCCTGAAGGTGAAATTGAAGGATTAGAGAATATTGAAGAAACCAGGGAAGAGAAAAGTAAGTATTTTTGAGTAATTGAAGTTATGAAAGACTTCTGACTTTTAAGTTGAAAGGTCTAAAGTAATAATGAGCCATTTTTGTGCTTTTGAGAGACCTCTTCAATCAGATGAGGGTAATTTGCTTTCAGCACCCAAAAAATTAATTGGAGAATTACTGATACAATAGAGATTGAGTTGTTTAACTAAAATCGTGAGGAAGATGACAATGAGCAATAGATTAAACCTCGAGGTTAAACATTTACTGTTGAATTTGCAAAAGTAGTGATACTTTGTAGAAAAAAATTCTACCGTTTTTGCCTAATGGCCATGCAGGTCTGTTAATAATCAGGAAGTGCAGCATGCTTAGATTCCTGGTTACAATGCAATGCATATGTGTGGAGGTCACTGTGTGGATCCTTACGCATCCGTGCCGGTGCGCCCCCTTGCCTGTAACACTGGGGCACACATGGGAAGGTGCTGCTTCTAACATCGGAAAAAATAATATATACTGCTGGTCACTAAAACTGCAATACAAAGGAGGTGGCACATAACAATGTCAAATTGGCATGAGAGGTGTGCTACATGCTCAGATATTCATATCAGTGGTTCAGTGCAGCCATACAGAGTACAGAGGAGTAAAGACATCTACATTCTATAAATAAGTAAAGATTACGCAATGAGTTTCTCATTCAGAAATAAATGTGTAATGTTGTTTCTTCGCGAGATCATGTTGTCATGCTTTCATGTAAGAAGGGAAGATCCTACCAGCTAGTGTTGAAATTTTACAGCAGCAGGATAGTGACTCTTTTGTTCATTTGACTGGATGACCGTGCAGCCATGTCATGTACCTTGAACTAGGTAATGGGCTTGCTTGCAGAAAGGCAAGTATCCACGTGGACTGTATGACTACTGAAACACCATGGTTAACACAGCAGCCATTGATGTGCCTTCCCTTGGAGCAGCAGCAGAGAGGTATGCTCACATTGGTACTACTGTATACAACATTGGGCACACGAATGACAACATTTAATCTTTCCAGATGAGTCCCAATTTTGTGTATATTACTATGGATGTACTCTTGTATGGATGCTTTGAGGAGAACAAACATTGCCAGTTTGCATTTGTCATTGTCATGCGGGCCAAACATGCGTTGTAATGGTATGAGGTTCCATTGGGTGCATATCACCTCCTTTGGACAGCAGTCATTAAATTTCTGATGCGTTAAGGTATATCTGTACCTGTGCCCTATCTTTGATGTCACTGTGAAGTTATCTTTCAACAGTAGAATGCAACAATGTGTGTTGCCCATGGTGTCCTAAACTGTCTCAATATAGAGGGAGGTACTGTTGGCCTGTCAATCGTGTTCTCCTGATCTCTCACCCATTGAATGCGTCTGTTCCTGGACTGCCGAGAGACTAGCATACCACCACTCACCAGCTACTAGGATTGATGAACTCCACATCAGAGTTGGTTGCTTGACTGTTGCGCTATTTAGAAAAGCGGATGTTGGGGAGAGGGGCGAATATTAATACTGTGGATTGTGAAGCAGCAGTTAAATCAATTACATTATGTTATGAAGCCTGCTCTGTAGCTGGGATGTCCTTCCGACACAGTTAGGTAGTAATCATTGGTTTGGATCTACCCTCATTAGATGCTGTACATTGAAGTTGGTATGTGATGTAACATGACTTTTATGAGGTAAGAAATGTCACTGACAGGGTTGTGATAAGAGTAGATGTGAGAAACAGATCTTGTAAATAGGTGTTTTATAGCAAAATGACCCAAGATGGTTGGAAGTTCATAGCAGTATTAGATTCCTGGGTGGTATCCAGTGTTTACTGGGATGCCCATTTGAAGCTGCTCAACAACTGTGTGCAGCCACCCTCAGGGGCTCAGCATTTGTTTTCTGGATACAGGATTGGAGACACCCAGGGTTCCTGAGCTGGGGACTAATGAGTACCATCATTCCTCTTTCACTGTAAACTCTGGGCATGTTTCAGTCACCACTGTATGGCACAGCAGTGAAACATTGTGTACCACAGAGTATGGAGATTTTTGTTTGACCATTGAGATCCCAAGGATAGTAAAAACCTCTCGAGAAAACCCTCTCAATCTTGAGGGGTGCTGCTTGCCAGTGAGATGCATGGTTGTTGAGATGAAACAGTCATTAGTGGGGAACCTCTAGGGAAACTACTGCACCTTATTTTTATTAACTTACTTAGGCAGTTGGACTCTTAAGTGGATTCTGAGTGGAGCTGCTCGTGGAACCAAGATGAAACCCCCGAACTCGGACTTAGCAACTCCAAATGTTATGGGTCTACTGTATGGGAGTACTCACATCCACTCATCCAAGACAATTAGGGAGGCTGGTCCTCCTGATAATTAAATCGTGTTTAGTAATGAGGCTCTTGGAGTCAAATCTGAATGTGTTTGTAGTGATCAAGGGGAGGTAGGGCATATTTCAGTGTCTCCCTGTCTGTATTCATGAAGACTTAGAATTGCTTGCTTGTATCTTAGTCTATTAAGCAGTTATGAAATCATTCCTTATTATTTGAGACTAAAAGGGCAAATCAGATGAAACTACTCATGAAGTCGCAAAAAATGGGTTACTGTGTTATAACTATTGAGTTACATAACTCCCTCAACTCAAACAGGGGTATGGTTATGTGCCATGATATTATGGACATCAACACTGCAGAACTTGAACCAGAATGGACATTGCAGAGGGTTAGTGGATGTGGAGCAGAGGATGCAAAGGAATAATGCAGAAATTGAGAAGACCACCGCCTTCGTGACCTTCAGTTCTCCAACACTACCTGAACATGTCTTGGCAGGGTTCCTCCGATAGTTAACCGTATGCAGTGCTACAAATTCCAGCATTGTGGCAGTGTGTTGCTGGGTTGTGGAGGTGAAGCGATCTGTGGGAAGTGTGGAAGGACACCCCATAAAGCTGGGACTGAATACATGTTTCCATAAATTTGCATAAACTGTTCTGCACCCACTCTGTAGCTGAGAAGCCTTGTTCTTGCTGCAAAATTCAAAATTCAGGAAATAAGTGAACAAGCTATACCCTACGCAGAAGTTGAAAGAGAACATAAGATGACAAAAACCCGTTGTTGTCACTTCATATGCTTCCATGTTGTAGAAACCTGTCCCCAAGTTAGACGCCTCAATGCAAATGCTGTCCAGTGTACAGTTATCCACCACCATCACCTGTACTTGCTCCTGCACATCTCAAAGCAAAGTGAGTAAAGACATAGCTATCCAGGGAGCTTAAACAGAAGGTGCTAGCAACATTTTTGCAGTGAGCATTGAGAGGGTACACCAAAAGCAGCAGAGTGCTTCTCAGCAACCCCAGTCTCCTTCATCTCTGAAGGGAGAGGGACTAGGGAAATGGTCTTGCCAAAAGTGCCTCACCACACTGCTGAAATAGCTCTCATAATAAAGTGGAATACAAATGGGTACAGGAATCTTCTGTAGGATTTGAACTCCTTATACAGGATGGATCTTCTTGCCATTCTCTCTCTCAAAGAGAGACATTTTAAATGGGCTGATGCACCAGTATTACGTAGAGGCTGTCACCTCTACAGAAAAGATGACGTTACTGGTGACAGGACAGGAGGAGGGGTAGCAGTGTTCATCAAGGACAGAGTCCACTTCTCACCCTCACCATTGCCCTTCACCACAAAACAGCAAGCTTTTTCTGCTCGGAGAATGGCCCGTGTTGCTGTCACGGTGTGCTCTGCGTACATACCATCCCACAAGACCATTGCAGTGGTGGTGTCATGCACTTTCTTGTTGAACTACCCCATCCCTTTCTCCTATTAGGAGACTTCAGTGCGTGCAGTGCTGCCTGATGGAGCATGTCCCGAAAGGAAGCATCAGAGATAGCTGTTCAGAAAGGCTACCTTGTTGCTTTATAAGCAGTTGGCTGTTTTTGAACAATGTGACAGCATCCAGGATTGGATGGGTAATGTTACAGCCATGATCCACCATGCCACTGATGCATCCATCCCAAAGTCAATGGGAACACCTAGGTAGCAGCCTGTCCCATGGTGAAAAATGAGTGTCATTCTGTGATTAGGGTCAGGAGGGTGGCTATAAACAGATTCAATCAGTGCCCTATAGATACGAAACTTGCAACCTTGTGGATGGTGTGCACAAAGGAAGAGAGAATAATTCGATAGAGTAAGCAGAGGTCTTGGTAAGATTTTCTGAAATCCATTAATAGGTCCACAACCACAAGTGAAATATAGGAAACCATCAGGAGGATCTCAAGGCAGATCTCAGGACTGCCGATAACAGCAGCTCGAGAGTAGGGGTGTCTCATAACATCACTGAGGATCATTGCTTAGACAATGGCTCCATCATCTCAGACCACCATGGCCAGTTCTAGCTAGGGTCCAGCTTTCATCATTATTCGAAACACAGGAGAGGCTTGACTAAGATTTCCGTTCCACCAGCATGGAGGGCAACAAGTCTCTCTCTTGTAGGGCTTGGATTCTGCATTGCCAGTAATGCATGATGCTACACCCAGTCGTGACATGATAATATACAACATGTTTAAACAGTTGGACCTGGAGTTGGAGGAGGTCTTCCTTCAGCTGTTCACTGAAATTTAATGACAGGAGACTTCCCCAACTCGTGGAAAGAATTTTTTTTATCCCAGTTTTAAAACTGGATCAGACTAACTGTAGCATTAGTCTGATAAACTGTGTAAAGACATTCGAGCATACGGTGAACTGGTGCCTAGTGTGGGTTCTGGAAACCAGGTCCTTACTAAGTCGCTTCCAGTGTGCATTGAGGATGTATCACTCAACATTAGGTAACCTGACTCAGCTTGAAGCAGTAATTCAGCAAGATTTTCTTAATAAGAAACACGTTGTTTGATGTCTTCCTTGAACTGGGAAAGGCCTAGGATACTACACTGATCAGGCAGAACATTATGACCACCTACTTAATAGCCGGTATGTCAACCTTTGGTACAGATAACAGTGGTGACACATCATGGCATGAAAGCAGTAAGGCAGTAATAGGTCACTGGAGGGAGTGGGCACCACATCTGCACACAAGTCACCTAATTCTCGTAAATTCTGGGGCGGGGGTGATGAGCTGCGATGCCACATTCAATCACATCCCAGATATGTTAGATTGGATTAAGATCTGGTGAGTTGGGGAGCCATAACATAAATTGGAACTCACCACAGTGTTCCTCAAACCACTAAGTCACACTCCTGGCCTTGGGACATGGCACATTAAACTGTTGAAAAAAGCCACTGTTGTCGGGAAACAAGATAGTTATCAAGGAGTGTACGTGGTCTTAAACCAGTGTATGATACTCATTGGCCATCATTGTACCTTGCACGAGCTTTATTGGACCCATGGATGCCCACATGAATGTTCCCAAGAGCATAATGGAGCTGCCGCCAACTTGTCACTGTGCAGCAGTACAGGTGTCAAGGAACTGTTGCTCTGGAAGACGATGGATTCAGACCCTCCCATGCCAATGGTCACATGCCCATTTCAGTAATAGTAGGTGATGTGGTGTTCAGGTTGGCGCACACGTGGGCCCGTCAGCTGCGGAGGCCCATTGTTAGGAGTGTTAGGTTCACTGTGTTCACACACACTTATACTCTGCCCAGCATTATCCACCACAGCTTGCCACTTGTCCTGTTTTACCAGTGTGCCCTGCCTACGATGTCTGACATCTGTAATAAGAGGTGGTCACCCAACCCCATGATTTCTGAACTTGGTTTTGCCAAATGTTGAAGACACTCACCACAGTTCTCGTCAAGCACCTGAAAAGTCCTGCAGTTTCCGAAATGCTTGTGCTGAGGCTCTGGGCCATCATAATCTGACCTCAGTCAAACTCAGATTGCGCACCTTCCCCATTCTACACACATACAGCACACTCATTGATACTGCATGAACTGTGCATCTGTCTGACTAGCAGTCGTTCCTGCTAGCGCGTGCCACGCGATAGGAGGTTGGTGGCCGTAATGTTCTGGCTGATCAGTGTATGTTGTTTCAGCTTTATTATCAGTGGGGGTTCAATGGATATCTACCCACTTTCATACAGTCCTTCCCCTGTCAGGTATTTTAGATACAAGGTTGGGAGTGTCCTGTCTATTTTACGCAGGAGAAGGAAGTCCATCAGGGGAATGTTCAGATTGTCAGGGTATGTGCCATTGCAATCAACAGTATTACATCTGCACTATGATGTCTGGAACTGTTTCTTGTTTCTCAGTCTTCTGTGCATCCTCCAACCTTGCAACAGCTACTCAGCAATTACATTTGGCAATCAGGTGGTTGGAGGAATGGGTAAACACCACAGGTTTTAAATTTTCTTTGGAGAAAATCACATTTGATGAGCAGCTAACGTGGCTGCTACGCCTTATGAACTAAAACTGGTATTTCTCAAGGCTGTAAACGTTCTTAAATATCTCTGTCATAGATCTTGAGAGCCAACAGGGTATGTCTGCACAAACTGTATAGGGCCTTTGTGCTAGGTCAGGTTTATTTATCATCAAGGCCTGGACGTATTACACGAGTCTAGTTGCTAGCCTGTGTGCAGAGCTTGCTGAGCATCTGGTGTATATTTGACGTCTTTGCATTGTGGTATGCCAAGCTTACAAGGCTTTGTTCATTCCAAAATTGCTAGCTTCTCTCTTGGTTGCACAGCCACCACTGCAATGGCTGTTGAGTCCCCGTCCATAGGCAACTAGGCCGTTATGAATTCATGTGATGGATAGCTGTGAATTACTGCAGGTGGGGGCACTTTGAGGTCCAGAGCCAGTGATGGAGTAAGGGAGCCAAATGGAATCCAAAGGGACCCAGGTTACTTTTCAAATTGACTGCTGACAGGAAGAATTCTACTGCAGATTATTTCTTTTTTTAATTAAATTTAACGAGATTTTACATCACCAGGCTGACCAGCCTAGTTTGATAACTGTTTACGTGAATGGGTCTAAGGGGATTTTATTGGCCTGTCTGTCATGTTCCCCAACATTTTCCTCAAGATAGGGAAGATAGGGCAACCAGGACCATATGCGTGGATAAGGCTGTGTGTGGATGGACATGTATTTATTGTTCTGACAGTATGGCTACTGTTTTACAGAGAACTTGTTATCTCAAGTTGCTTTCTCCTTTTCTTTATAAAAAATAAAATAAAAAGAAAATATTGCACCTTTAGTGTTAACAGCCAGACAATGTGAACCGCTGGTGTCGACACAATTCATTATATTGGTTGCAGGGCCACTGGAAAGTAACTTCTGTGTAAATGTTTTGGTCACAGATTTATTTATTTATTTATTTTTTAATCTAGGTCAAAGATAATAAATCAGGATCCATTTCAGATTACGTGTAACCGTTCGAACACTTAAAAATGAGGAAATTGTTTTCATGTGTACATTACCTGCAACCAGATAATTAAAAAATACTAGGTCGGTGATTTAGGTCAGTTGGCGGCATACGTGAGGAGGAAAGCCATCTCTAACTGGTTCAGTGGCCAAGTGGCACAAAGCCTGCGTTGGAATTAGTCAATTGTCTGTGCACGTGATTCTGAGTCACACTTTTTGCAATATTTCTGTACTATTTTGCAGGAGTGTGAAAGTGCAAAACTGATAAATTGTTATTTTACAGGAGTATATTTTATTGTGGAAAGTGATCGGTACATATGCCTATGAAATTAGATAACTAACAATGAGTGTGGATACAAGTTACACTTCTGTAATTGTTTTCCTCATTAGCAAGAATAGCAGCTGAGAGGAAAACCTATATATGTTTAACATAAAATAAATGTACTAGTGAACAACTGAAAAAGTGCTCAGTGTAAGTTACTTGGTGCAAATTCCATGGTTTTTTTTTTGTTTCATTTTTTCCAGTATTCTTACAAAATACATTATACTTTTGTAGGGAAGATGATAACATGAACAAATATGTCCAGCACTGTGGCTATGAACCACAGGGTTTTCCTGACAGATGGACTCCACCAGCTGTCAGACAAGAGCACAGCCACCTACAATCCTTGTTGTGTTTATGGAATAGGGTAACAGCAGCAAGATCACCAGTTCATCTTCAAATACCTAGGTCTATCCCAGAACTTCTACCCTGAGTCAGCCCCCCCCCCTCTCTCTGTCTCTCTCTCTGTCTCTCTCTCTGTCTCTCTCTCTGTCTCTCTCTCTGTCTCTCTCTGTCTCTCTCTGTCTCTCTCTCTCTGTCTCTCTCTCTCTGTCTCTCTCTCTCTGCTCTCTGTCTCTCTCTCTCTGTCTCTCTGTCTCTGTCTCTCTGTCTCTGTCTCTCTCTCTGTCTCTGTCTCTCTCTCTCTGTCTCTGTCTCTCTCTCTCTGTCTCTGTCTCTCTCTCTCTGTCTCTCTCTGTCTCATCTGTCTCGCGTGTGT